>NC_057795.1:537113791-537124186 GCF_018294505.1 Triticum aestivum
TCTGTATTCTTTTCTTTTTTTCTTTACCTATATGTTTTCATTTTTACTCTTTTATTCCAATTTTCGAAAATCTATTAATTTGTGATTTATTTTTGAAGTCGTTAACTTTTTTTGGAATGATGAATATGTTTTCAAAACCGTGATTTCATTTTTACTAATTCGTGTACATTGTCCAAAATCATGAACATTTTTTCGTAACCGTGAACACTTTTTATAACTCACGAACATTTTGTCGAAATTGTGAACATTTTCTTAAATTTTTGAACATTTTTTAGAAATTTGTGAACATTCTCTTAAGTCATGAACATGTTTTTGAATGCATGAACAGTTTTTCTGAATAATGAACATTTTAAAATTATAGACTAAAATTTCAAAATCTTGTACATTTTTCCCAATTTTGAGAACATTTTCTCAATTAGTGAACATTATTTTTTGAATCATGAATATTTGTTTTTTCAAATTCGTGAACATTTTTCGAATTAACGAACATTATTTTTGAATCATGAACATTTCTTTTCAAATTTGTGAATGTTTTTCGTATTAGAGAACATTTTCTTGAATTGTGAACATTTTTTTTCCAAATTCACGAACATTTTTTGAATTAGTGAACATTTTTTTCAAATTCGTGAACATTTTTCAAATTAGCGAGCATTTTTTGAATCATGAACATTTTTTCAAATCCACAAACCATTTTCTGAATTAATGAACATTTTTTCGAATCTTGATTATTTTTCAAAATCATGAACATTTTTTGAGTTTGTGGACATGTTTTACAAATTCGTGAACAATTTTTGAATTCCTGAGCATTTTTCTGTAATCATGAATACGTTTCAAAATCGTGATTGTTTTATTGAAATTAGCAACTTTTTCTGAAATTTAAGAACTTTTTGATATCCTGAAATACTGGAAAAAAGGAAAAGAAAAACAAGGCGGCGTCCCGGCCCGCACATGGGCCGGCCCAGCAGTGCACGAAGGGGGGAGCGGGAGGTGCGCGCTCGCTTCTTCCGCAGCGCGTAGGTCGCCATAGAGGCGCTCCCCTGTAACGGGCGTGTTGCGACCTAGTGTGTAACCCATTCTACCTTCGATTGGGCCGGCCTATTTTCGGATTTTTTCCTCACCTTTTTTTCTTCGGTTTTTCATCTTTCTTTTCTGCATTTTTTCTTTTTCATTCTTCCTTTTTTCTTTCCTTTTATTTGTTTCGAACATCTTTCTAAATTCATGAATATTTTCGTGAAATCATGAATAATTTTTCTAGTTAGTCAAAAAGAGACGTGTCTTGATAAAAAATGGGGAGCTAGCCCCCAAATCCTCTGCGCAAATGCTGGCAAAGGGCATGGCTTTACCCACTTGCCAATCAGTCGATCGAGTAATTGATTGCCTTGACATGTGACATTGGTGTCCCGTTAGGGATAGGAATCAAATCTTTTGACTCCCGCGACATCCCGCATGAGTTCCACTTCAATTTCTCTTTGGGGTTCTGATAGCCTGCAAGTGCACATGATTTAGTTGTAGCCTTTTTGAAGTAAGTGTATCGATCCCACAGGGAGCACATGAATCAATCTTTGATCTTTGCAAGGTGTAAATAATGTGCCTAGAAATTGTAAGTGATCCAGAACAGTAGTGATAATAATAATAAGGTTGCAAGTGTAAAAGGTGAATAAATGAGCTTAACTAAATAACAAGTAAAATGACTAGACTTGAGACAAATGATTAAAAGAGTTCCCAGGGGTCCGGAATCCCCACTAGCATGCATCTATGCCAGTGCCTAAACACAAAGCTATTTTGAATTCCTAAGCCACTTTACATGTTTCTCTTTGTGGGCGGAGCCGGTACAGATACCTGCATACTCGTGGTATCTCCGTATCCCATACGCCACCACCGTTCTTCCCAACTCCGATTATCAATTGGTGATTAAGGGGAAAAAGGTCCCCATGGACGCAGCCAAGCTGGTCTCTGTTTTACCCCCTATTGCAACTATCCGCTAAAGGGAGAAGGGGCCTGTCACGTCACCCAACTCCACAACTACATAGTTAGCCAACAGTAACAACCTTCCGCCCAAAATTGGCATACGTTGGATGGTCAACTTCACCCAACGTCAAGAAGATTATCAACATAAACATGCAAAGAGGATATTAAATCCTAATATCAAACATCCTATTACACACTAGGGTTCATCCATACCTCGGGAAGAGCGGGTCTACTCACACATGGGAACAACAATCATCATGGTAATGGTAAATGAATACATGGATAAATAGATCAACTGATATGCGGAAGGATCCACTAGGGTTCTTGATGTTGCAGATGATAAGGATGTGGACGATGATGACGATGAAGACGGTGATGATGACTTTGTTCCCCTCACAAGGAGAGGAATCCCCTCCTTATCCTGGATGATCCTCCCTCTGGATGGGTTCCTGGAGGCTAGGGTTCTACCTTCTAGGCGAGTTTCTGGAGTATCCGTACGTCTGATCCGCGATCCGCTTTGACGGGGTGAAAATAGCTGATCTCCCAGAGGTGGCGGTGCGTCAAATGACCGCATGCGGTTGCATGGAACGCCATTGTTCGCTCTAGAAGCGTGGCAACGGTGGTTTCTGCAGCCTTCTTGCTTGATTCTTTTATGGAAATTATTTATCACCTTTAATACGTGATTCCACTGCCACTTTTAGGGATTTTCTCCAAAAATCTTTACCCGAGGGATTATCACCAAAAAGAAGTGCGCGAACGCGGTAAAATTCCACAAAGCCTACCTAGTAGTCACAAAAATAACTAGAAAAAGGTCTCATAATTTGGACTCATCAACTCCCCCAAGCTTAAAGTTTTGCTCGTCCCCGAGCAAACACCGCAACTTGTAATGAAGATGTCATCTTGTTTATGAGCTACGGATGAATCAAATGAATGGGTCCAAAGTAAAAACTTCAGAATTTACATCATATTATTAATTACACCGTGCACCATCACATCATAGTTTCCATCAAATGAGTACGAAGGCTTCCACACCTTATTATCTATCATTAATGAGACTCCTTCCTACTTTAAGTGATACTTTATTCCCCTCTTTTAGTCAGACAAGCCTTAGTACAATACATCTTGCATTTTCTTGTTCTTCATTCCCCTCTTTTCATTTCCTGAATTGGCAAGCCTGCCCTATATCACTCGAGGTTTTATCTCTTTTTGAGATGTGATATGAAGGGTATGCTTAATCATCCATGTTCAATTATTGGGGATTGCATAAGTTTTCTTGAATCATAATGTTTTGTTTTATGTACAAGAACTTATCCACATTTCATACTTGGTTCACCGGTTTTAAGAAACCTCACCAAGTAATCACCAAAATAAACTGAAATCAGTTTCAATGCATCACATCAAGTTGTTAACTTCTCATTCCCGATTGACAGTAGAGATGTGGAAGACTTATAACCATCTTCTAAAAGCAAAGATTTGTAGCACACTCAGATGTATAACCATACTAGAAAATTCATTAGATAATTTTGGACTATTCATCTAACCATGCATGACTCAATGGATAAGACTCTTCCCTCCTCACCAAAAGGTATGATAGTACTTTTATTACGCGAACTAAATGAACTCTTTCAAACAAAGTTCAACTAAAAATAATAAAGATAAGGAAAACGAGAAAGGGCTTCAAAATCCCCCCAAGATTAACATGCTAACTTTCTTGTGTTCCCTGGTACTTTCCACTCCTTGTGTTTTGCGCAGATCTTCGTCCCAGGCTTCTTTGTCCTTAGGGGTCGAGGAAGAGGTGCTATCTTCTGCAATTTACTAGGGTGAAAAGAATTATAATAAAATAAATCATTCTCCTCCCTTACCCTTAGTTTTGCAAAAGGCTCCTTCAGACTGATGAATGGTAGTCCTGTATCTCCAAAAGTATGAGTTGTAGCTCTGTACAAAGCCACAACCATTCCGTAGGGGATACATAGACTTGCTCGATTGTATTGATGCTCCTCCTTTACCAGGTAACACTTCTCCAATCTTTTCGTGGTCTATAATTTCACTGTCAAATTCCTGCAAAAGGAGAGACCACCTCATCCAGCGAGGCTTAGTTTCTTTAACATCCAACACCTCTTTAATTGCTTGGAGATTTGTATAAAATATAACCATTGTATCGGTGATATAAGGTCTAAAATTTTCACAAGCAAAGATCACTGCATAGAGTTCTCTATCATTCGTAGCATAATTTCTTTGAGCATCAGTGAGGGTATGGCTTGCAAAGTAAATTACATTAAACTTCTCACCTACCTGTTGGCCCAAAACCACACTTATCACATTATCATCCGTTTCGCATATGACTTCAAAAGGCATGTCCTAGTTTGGAGGTGTAATGATGGGAGCATTAAGTAGAGCATGCTTCAGTTTTTCAAAGGCACTATTACACTCATCCGTGAAAGTGAAGGGAACATCTTTCTGCAAAAGGTTAGTCAAGGGTTTCAAAATACTGAAAAAAAAATCTTAATAAAGCGTCTAGAGAAACCCGCGTGACCAAGAAAACTCCTTATCCCTTTAATATCATGAGGATAAGGGAGTTTCTCTATGGAATCTATCTTTATCAACCTCTATGCCTTTACCAGATATCTTGTGCCCCAAAACAATACCTTCATTGACCATAAAATGGCATTTCTCCCAATTTAAAACAAGGTTAGTGTCCTCACATCTCTGCAACACTTTATCAAGATTGTGAAGACAATCATCAAAAGAAGTTCCATAGACTGAAAATCATCCATGAAGACTTCCATGATTTCTTCAACAAAATCAGCAAAAATAGCATTCACGCATCTTTGAAATGCAGCTGGTGCATTGCATAGACCAAAAGGCATACGACAGTAAGAGTACATACCAAAAGGGCAGGTGAATGTTGTCTTCTCTTGATCTTCTAGGTGCACTGCAATTTGTGAAAATCCTGAATTTCCATCCAAATAACAAAAATAGGCATGCTTTGCCAGCCTTTCAAGCATTTGATCAATGAATGGTAGAGGGTAATGGTCTTTATGGGTCTCCTTATTCAGCTTCCTGAAATCAATGCACATTCTATACCCAACTATTGTTCTAGTGGGGATTAGTTCATTATGTCTATTAGGAACTAGTGTAAATCCCCCTTTTTAGGTACACAATGAACCAGACCTACCCACTTGCTTTCAAAAGCTGGATATATAATACCTACATCAAGTAGACGAACAATTCCTTTTCTTACCACTTCCTTCATTTCAGGGTTCATCTTCCCTTGGTACTCACAAACTGGTTCAGCTCCTTCCTCCATGAATATACGATGAGTACATATAGATGGACTGATGCCCTTTAAATCATCCATTGAATACCCAAATGCTTTTCTATGTTTCCTCAAAGCATTCATCAATCTCTCTTTTCCTTCATCTGGAAGATTAGCACTGATAATAATAGGGTCTTTATTTGTTTCATCTAAAAACTCATACCTTAACTCTTTAGGTAGAGGTTTTTGAAGGGGAACGTTGCATGGAAAACAAAAAATTTCTACGCACATGAAGATCTAGCTATGGAGATGCATAGCTACGAGAGGGGGACAACATCTTCATACCCTTGAAGATCGCTAAGCGGAAGCAGTTATCAATGCGGTTGATGTAGTCGTAGACCTTCATGATCCGTCCCGGTCAAGTACCGAACGTACGACACCTCCGCGTTCAGCACACATTCAGCTTGATGACACCCTCACCCTCTTGATCCAGCAAGAGGGGCGAAGTGGTAGATGAGTTCCGGCAGCACGACGGCATGGTGATGGTGGTGGTGAAGAACAATCTCCATAGGGCTTCGCCAAGCACAACGGAAACTAGACGGAGGATACACTAGAGGGGACGGGGTTGCCGGCACACGGCTTGGTGAATTTTGATTTGTTATGGGGGCTAGCCCAGCCCCTCTATTTATATGTTGAGCCCTGGGGTCGTTTCTTGGAGAAAGAGCCTCTTCAAAGTCGGTTTGGCACGTAAGGCAATAGTCCTTCTCGGACTCCAGGGCTAAACTCCACAGTTCCCAACGTTTACATAGACGCCACAGACTCCGGCGTCTACCCGGGTAGACGCCATGAACCCCGGTGTCTAGCCCCTGCCTTCCATACAACTTCTTTGTGCACTGACCTAAAGCCTCGTGGGCTTTACCCCTTGGCCCAACAACTTCCTGTGGCCTTCCGGTGATCCGATAATTATCCGGTGTATTCCGGAACCCTTCCGGAGACCGAATACTATCATCCTATATATCAATATTTACCTCCGGACCATTCCGGAGCTCCTCGTCATGTCATTGATCTCATCCGGGTTCCGAAGAACATTCTTTCACCAGCATACATAACTCATATAATACTATATCGTCACTGAATGTTAAGCATGCAGACCCTATGAGTTTGAGAATGATGTAGACATGACTGAGATGCTTCTCCGGTCAATAACTAATAGCAGGACCTGGATGCCCATATTGGTTCCTACATATTCTATGAAGATCTTCGGTCGAACCTTTATGACAACATACGTAGTTCCCTTTGTCTGTCGGTACGTTACTTGCCCGAGATTCGATCGTTGGTATCTCCATACTTAGTTCATTCTCATTACTGGCAAGTCTCTTTACTCATTCAGTAATACATCATCTTGTAACCAACTCCTTAGTCACTTTTCTTGCAAGATTCTTGTGATGTTGTATTGCCGAGAGGGCCCGGAGATACCTCTCCGTCATATGGAGTGACAAATCCCAATCTCGATTCATGCCAACTCAATAGACACCTTCGGAGATACCTATAGAGCACCTTTATGATCACCCAGTTACATTGTGATGTTTGATGGCACATGAGGCATTCCTCCGGAGTCCGGGAGTTGCATGATCCCATGGTCGAAGAAACATGTATTTGACATTAAGAAATCAGTAGCAATAAACTGAACGATCATATGATATGCTAAAGGTTGGGTCTTGTTCATCACATCATTCTCCTAATGATGTGATCCCGTTATCAAGTGGCAACACATGTCTATGGTTAGGAAACCTTAACCATCTTTTGATCAACGAGCTAGCATGACTAGGGAAAACCCTAGTAGTAGCGCTTGTTTTTAAGCCAGTAGTAGCGCTTGTGCAAGCACTACCACTAAGGCACTACATCTAACTAGTAGCAGTAGCACTGGAAGGATGCGCTACTGCTATACCTAGTTAGTAGTAGCACTTCTATAGTAAGCGCTACTCTATACCTAGTTAGCAGTCGCACTTTCCTACAGTAAGCGCTACTGATAGTACTAAGTAGCAGTAGCGCTTCTTCTGAAAAGTGCTGCTGCGAACTTTTCCTGTATTTTTAAAAATACAGCTTATTTTCGTTGTGGTTTTATATACAATACTTTCATGATATGATTTTATGACCATGATTAGTTATTATATATAACAATGGCTGAAATGAACGTGGAGTAGATTCAAGTGGAGGCAACATGTGGTGCATGTCAAAAGTACTACTAATCCAAACTTGATCTAGTTTGGATTAGTAGTACTTTCGATGTGCACCACATGTTGCCTCCACTTAAATCTAATCCATGTTCATTTCACCTATATATATATATATAAATAACTCATCATGCTCATAAAACAACTTAGCATCATGCATCATCGATCATAATAATAAATAACTCATCATTGGTATCATAATAAGGTCATACTCATCATCATCGATCATACAACTTCTACTCGATACCACATCATCATCATAGTCATCTAACCAATCCTACTTAGTTGTTGTTAGAACATGATCATGAGTATTAGCTAGGACCTACTACCTTCTCCTAGGTAAAATAGCATAAAACAAGATAGCCCCTGACTCTCCATTATGGAGAATGGAGATTATCCTGTCTCCAATTCTTGTCTTTCGCACAATCTTGCTTCCAAGAACCTCCTTATGATTGTCCATACATTTTTTTCATTCTTTGGTTACCATGTGTTCACCGGTTTTAGACATCCGATATGGACAGGTGAGACTCGTAGGATGACCTAGCTGTATGTTCAAAACATCAAGGCGACCATTCTGATACATCAAATGAGGCACGCAATCCATCGGATTTTCTATTGAAAAACATAGTAATAATTTCGTAGTTAGCAATGTAGTTCAGTTTTAGAAGTATGCAAAAGATGCACGGATGTCGTAATAGTAAAAAATCTTACCAGGGTATCTCCATGGAAGTTACCATGGTTCAACACGTGCACTAGTGGCACGTATTGACCATAATATGGAGGAGTTTGATAATAGGCATTGTAATTCTCAAGGTCAGTACAAAATGTGACCAGATGATTTTTCTCCTGATAAGTTAACTCAGAGCCATCGATGTAGTAGGTTCTGTCTACCATCTTCCGCACATTCTTTGAAGAATGAAAATAAGCTATCAATGGAAATAAGCTGTCAACTATTTTGAAATAAACAATATAAATTACTTAATAACTATGTTTGAGAAACTCACATAGCGGTAGAATTGGAAGCGTATCAACAAGGACCCAAATGTCCAAATTGTCTACCTCGATGTCAGGATCACCAAGATCCATGGTGACAAACATACCCTCTTGAAAATCATACATCTTGCAAAGTGCTTCCCAACCTGGGGAACCAAAGTTGGATACGCTCTCAGAATTGTATAGATTTACCTCAGAATCCATACCATGATGGGTCCTTAGGTTAATTTTCTTTGTTTCATTCCTCTCATGATCTTCAAAACCCATCCTCTCCAAGACATAGCGTCTTGCATGACATGGGATAAGCTAGTCTAATTGTAAAAGACGTAAATTACATGTTGAAGTAGTAGAAGTCGAGCTTAATTACGAAAAAACACTTTGCATCGTAGCTTACCATATCACAATCGAAGGCCTCCTCGAGCTTACTGCTGAAGCGCCGACCTTCTACCAAGTGAGGCCTGTTGCAGAAACCTCGGTTGTCGCCGCACCAGGAGCACTCCCGGGGACTTTCATTCGACGACATTTCCTATGTTCATAATTCAAAGATTAAACTTGTACAATTAAATATATGTACTACAAAAACTAAATTAGAACATTATTATTCATCATGCGTTGACTATCGGTCTGTCGAGTCTTTTCTTGAAAACTCTCAGCTCACGTGGTGTATATATTAGACCATCCGTGATGGTAGCTCCTCCTTTCATTCCCGAGTGCATTACACCAAATTGTCTAGCACACGAGAATGAAGGAGAAGCTACCCCCACGACAACAGTCGGGATTCTTCGTCCTTTCATATATGGTGGAGACTCTCCCTCACCGATTCCTCTATGACATTTGCGACTGTCGGTGATGGTCGCTACTCCTCCTTCCCCCAGTGCATAACAAAGGTCTAGCACACGGAGAAGAAGGAGAAACGACCCCCACGACAACAATCGGGATTCTTTGTCCTTTCATATATGGTGGAGCCTCAACAGACTTAAAGTCAACCCGAAATATCGTTTAATTATTTTTCTAGAAAATCCAGGCCACTCGATATTTCCTACATATTCTAGCGCAAGTCATGCCAGAATTCACAAAAAAATCCGGCATGACCTTTGCTAAAAAAAGGACATATCGAGCGCCTGAAATTTGCCAGAACGGAAATTAATCAACACTTCGGCAAAACATAGGCCACTCGGAGGTGTAACCTGCAAACATGATCGACTACTTGGGCAAGCACATATCCTATTTGAGCAACACAAGATATACATGTTTATATCTACATCATATGAGCATTCAAACTTGATGGAATAGTTTTCCAATTTGAGCATTCAATAAGCAAAACCAAATCGTAAAATAAATTAGTATTCAAATTACCTACACCTAAATTCTATTAACTACACCTAATTAAAAACCTACATTTTGAACATGATTCGATCGAAACTAGGGTTCATACTACATTATTCTAAGATTAAACACCTAAAACACCTAAATTAATATTAACAACATGGGGTAGCTGGTCTCACCTCGATCGAGGTCGGAGGGGGTCGCTGACGGGGACGACGGCGGGGATGATGCAGGGGCTCCTTGGTTTCTGCAAAAACAAAATATAAACAAAAACATTATTATCGTCATCTTAGGACTTAGTGAAAATCCATATGCTACATTTAATTATTCTATTCAAATTTACTTATAATTTCCTATTCTATTCAAATTTACTTATTCAAATTTTCTAAAAATTTCCTATTCTATTCAAAAGACCTACATTTACTTATTTTTTCAATTTCATATTTTATTCTATTCAAATTTACAAAAAAACTACATTTAACAAAAACTAAAACCTATTTACAGAAAGGGGGAGGAGTAGTGTGGGAGGAGGCCAGGAGGAGGGGAAGGAGGAGGAGAGAGGAGGAGGGGGAGGGGGAGAGAGGAGGGAGGATGAGGGAGGAGGAGGAGAGAGCAGGA
>NC_057795.1:537124520-537126733 GCF_018294505.1 Triticum aestivum
AGGGAGGAGGAGGAGGGGGCCGCCGACAGAGAGGGAGGAGGAAGAGGGGCCGCCAGCGTCGAAGAGGGAGGAGGAGGAGGAGGGAGGAGGAGGAGGAGGGAGGGATCGACCTTGGGGTGGAGGAGGAGGACGGCAACGGTGGCGGTGAGGGCGACAGAGGCGATAGAGAGGCGACGGACGAGAGTGTGAGGGGGAGAGTGAGAGGACGCACGCGGGCCGATTAATTTGGATAAGGGCCCTTAGTGGTAGCGCTTGTCTCTAGAAAGCGCTACTGCTAACATCTGTAGCAGTAGCGCTTTCTGAAGAAAAGCGCTACTGCTACAGATTTTAGCAGTAGCGCTTTCTGAAGAAAGGCACTACAGATAAGGCTAAGAATGTAAAAAAACAAAAATACATTGGCCATCAATGATATTTTTGGGTAGAATCTGAATTGCCAATAGGAATCTTCGCCGGATTCCTATTGCGGCCACAGATCCTACACATAGAGTTCAATGAAGACGAAGTGGTTGTGATGGTTTGAGAAGCACCATATTTAAGGTGGTAAAAATTTTGTTCGCGGAGCGAGGTGGGACTAAACTTTGGTCTAGCAGGGGGGCACTGAATTTATCATAGCACTGGTCGGGCGAAAAGCGCTATTGCTAAGATGCATAGTAGTAGCGCTTGCAAAACGTGAGGGCTACCACTATCCCTAGCATACCTGGAACGGTCTGTCAATTATAGTAGTAGCATGTTTTATAGGTTCAGCGCTGCTGCTATGATCATAGTAGCAGCGCCCGTGCTGCCCAAGCGCTACTGCTATGTAGGCTATGTAGCAGCAACGCTTTCCTTGAACAAGCGCTACTGTGAGCTCCTGTGTATAAGCATTTCCCTAGTAGTGTAGTCTAGTAGGGGCTCACTAGGGACATGGTGTTGTCTATGTATCCACACATGTATATGAGTTTCCGATCAATACAACTCTAGCATGGATAATAGATGTTTACCATGAACAGGGAAATATGATAATAACTAATTTATTATTGCCTCTAGGGCATATTTCCAACAATTTTAGTTCAGGTGGCGGTGGTTCCTCATCTCCTTTCTTCCCAGGTACTTCATATTGCTCACTAGATACCGGATCTTGAACCAGTGTTTCATTCGAATGATGTTCTATTTCTTCCTTAGCTGGATCTTCTAGTTCTTTCTCGTATTCAGTGAAATTCCTTTCCAAATCATCTTCTGGGGTTCCAAAGTAGATTGCTACTAATTGAGCTATGGTGTTCTCTTCATTGTTGTCATGCTCTCTTGGTTGGGGGTGATTCTTAACCTGTAAAAATGAAACTCTCTTACCTGTTCCCCACACTTGAGAGAGATAACTTGACTCTTACAATCAATGCTCACACCTGCAATGTTAAGGAATGGTCTTCCAAATATTATTGGGCAAAAATCATCTTCGAGGATTTCCATTACAACAAAGTCTACTTGATAAGTAAAGGTTCCCAAAATGACATAGTGTAAAGAGTGTAAGGTATAACATTAATAGAGGACCCTATATCACAAAGACCAGAAAAAGAAGTACTACCAAAAAACAAGGCACCATCAGTTTACCAGTATTGGTACTTCCATTGTTTCAATAGGTTTCTCCCGTTTTCTCCTTTTTGGAGGCTTTACTTTATCTTTGCTCTTGTTCTCATTTTCATCCTCAGAATGTTCCCTACTAACACTACAAAAAAAAAGACATATCCGTGACATTTTGGGCCGAACAAAAAAAATCTGTCATACTTATGACACTTCTATGATGATAATTGTGACAAAACCCGGTATCATCATAGATGTGGTGGGCTCCTACTTCTATGACAAAAAATCATGACAGAAAATGTGCTTTTCGTTCTGGGCGGGCCGGAGACACAGCTGCATGACATTCTTTGGGCCGTCCATGACGGAAAAACCGTGGTAGAAGCGAGGGCGAGGAAAATATCGGGGTGTTCCCGGTTACGGTGGGTGGTTGGGGCCGAGCGATGCATGGAGGTTTGCACATTTCTCTCGTACACGCACGCACATGGGTGTGAGGCGTTGGGCTCTAACTGAACCCGAGTGAGGCGTTCACCTACTGAACCCAAGCGATTGCACTGCAGGCTACACGTTACTGAACCCGAGTGATCGATCAATGGCTGTTAACCGAACCCGATCGAGCGATTCCTTCGCTATTGCTGCTAACTGAAGCCGATCGATGCTGC
>NC_057795.1:537499660-537514505 GCF_018294505.1 Triticum aestivum
GTTAGCAGCAGTAGCGAAGGAATCGCTCCATCGGGTCCAGTTAACAGCCATCGATCGATCGCTCGGGTTTAGTTAGAGCCCAACGCCTCACTCGGGTTCAGTTAGAGCCAACACCTCGCACACACGCGCGTACGTGTACGAGAGAAACGCGCATCGCTCGGCCCCGACCTCCCACCGTAATCGGCACTCCCCGAAATTTTCCTGCCCCTCGCTTCTACCATAGTTTTTTCCGTCATGGACGGCCCAAAGAATGTCATGCAGCTGCGTCTCCGGCCCGCCCAGGACGAAAAGCCCATTTTCTGTCATGATTTTTTGTCATAGAAGTAGGAGCCCACAACATCTATGATGATACCGGGTTTTGTCACAATTATCGTCATAGAAGTGTCATATGTATGACAGAAAAAAAAACCGTTCGGCCCAAAATGTCACGGATGTGTCTTTTTTGTAGTGTTGGTCTGATTATTGTGCTGGAGAAGCCTGAGTTCCGTACTTGAGAAGCTTCTCCTCGGGTTCGCTTGTTGAGAAAAAAATTCCTTTCCATCTATCAAAAGCCTTTACCGAGGTGTCTTGATGTGAAAGACTGGGTATCATGGACCGGAAATTGTTCACATATCATAAGGAGGAAAAGTTGAGGAGCCTTGCATCATGAATTCTTCCGATAGCGTGTGGAAGAATACATGGTTTCTTATATTCAGAACTTCATACTGATATGCAGACTGAAATCCATACCCATACCCATAATATTCTGAGGCTAATGATTTGCATGAGAAAAATGGTTCGACTATCTTCATTGAGCATCTCACATTCTGAATTTATTTCGGATGATAACATATTTCAAGCATCATGCATTGCTGAGCCAAAACTTAGTATATGATCCATACCTCTGTCTGAAAATGTATCATTGGTCTTGTACCTGACTTGTCTTTCTGCTTGCTGGATCATAACTGATGTGAGGATTTTGCACTGACGAGGACTCGTTGCTGATAATCAATCCAACACACCATTGGTATTCTGAACAGATATTAATGCTATAATGCAGTTGACTGGGTAGACCATAATGTCTAGCTGAGCTTCTTTCAAATATTTCAAATCCTTATTGCTTCTTTGAGTCCGGTGTCGGTTGATGAGCAATTCTTTATAGGGAATAATGTAACACCGGGGCCAAAAAAGAAAGAAGCAAAAGAAAACTCAACTAAACAAAAGCACACAAGAACAATCATACCACACACAATCAATGTCACATATTACTGCTAGTCACACAATATGCATGCCTACTTAAGCACACAAATCTCGCGGGATCTCTGGTTCTACGATCTAGCATGTTGTGACGATGTGCACGAGGACGAATAAATGTGTGGAAGAGTTGGTGTAAACAGCGCTACACCAAGTGCTAGCTTAGCCAGATAGCAACCTGGACTAGCTAAGAGGTGAGGACCTACTCGTTAATCATGCACTGGGACACGAAGGTCGCAACCACATTATTATCAAGTGGACGGAAAAAGATCCGTACTCGTCCAAGAAATAGGATAGCAGGGAAAAACTGAGGCTGCTGACATTGCCCTTTCTTGATAACTAAGATCATTAAGGGTTGCCAACACGACAAAATAAAAGAACGATCCGGGATAGAAGGATGTCCATCACCGAAATGATAGACGAGACTGGAAGAAAGACATCGGCGCCATACCTGACCACCATTTTTGCAAATAGTGTCGGGATCACTTGGCATCACTCTGCTGGGACAGAGATGACACCAAACACCGAAAGAAAAGGGAACTGGGGAAATGAAAAGGTTGATCTGTAGTGGATCCGAACCGATGCCAGCTACACTCACCAGATAAACCGTTATCACAAATACTAAGGCTATATGCATGCTATGTAACAAACAGATGCAGCAACCAAATACAATAAACACACCAGACTCTATACTACCGATTTCTACCAGTTTCTACCGCTCGCACTGACTAGGCATCCTACAACCAGACCTACTCTGATACCAAGCCTGTGGCACCCCGGCTCAGAGAAACCGGAATGCCCCATATTCCAGACAAGAGATCGAGGAGAAGTCTCTGGAATACGACACTGCTTGACATAGAACAAATCAGTTCTTATTACAAGAATAAAAATACAAGGGTCTGATGTTACAAAGGTTCACATCAGCTCAGCGACACTACGCCTGTGATACTACACTTGCTCTATGCTAGCAGCGGAACAACTTTTAGCAGTGGAAATCTTCTAGCAACGGAACAACGATGAAGGTGGTGAACTCCACTCCGCAGGGACTCTGGCTGGGACACAATCTAGCTCGCATGAATGGAAACCACGACAAGCAATCAAGCAATCATGGCATCACCTACAATCTGGCATGACACGCCAGGTCAGTACATTGAATGTACTTGCAAGCTCACAACAACCAAAAACATCAAGGCAAGACAACAACATAGCATTAAGCAGGTTTATTTAAATTAACATCTACCATGATATAACAACAACTCCTAAGCATAATATGAAACTACTGCAAGACTGATAAATCACCATCTCTGATCTCCATAACCATATCTCTCTTGGCTAACCGGCCATGCAATATACCATCTCGATCACCTCGTGATCAAAACCAAACTGTAACCGTGATCCTTACGGCGATCACAACCCGACCACTAAATGGCCCGTGATCCTTACGGAGATCACAACCCGACCAATAAATGGCCCGTGATCCTTACGATGGTCACAACCCGACCAATAAATGGCCCGTGATCCTTGTGGAGATCACAACCCAACCAATAAATGGCCCGTGATCCTTACGGCGATCAAACCCGACCAATACATGGCCCATCTGTACTGCTCCAACTATCCACATATCCATCACCTATAAGTCATTCTGTCATGTGGGTGTTGATCGAACAGTGTACCCTAGTACGAACCCATGCCCACAACCGAGGACGCGGCTATTGGTAGATTAAACACACACTCTGCAGAGGTAGCACACTGTACCCACACCACAGAACACATGGCCTCACACTCCCATTTGGGTGGACCAACGGCGTTCCGACAAAACTGATCTACTGCCATGACACTCTCCCGGCCACTCCGACTCACTCCCCTCTGGGCTAAGTCATGGGTGGCCCCATGTCTACCTCCTGACACAACGACCACCGTCGTGGCCCGATCCACTCTGGAACCCTCCCACAAAATCAAATCAAAACCGGGCACACAAGGCTTATGTACGCCTACCTGTTCAGGGTAGCGCACGCCCATAACCTTCCCTCGTTAGAGGCACCGGCGAGAGGCATGACAATAGACCGCATTAGGGCCGTCCTATACCGACAAATGTGGTTGCATTGGAAAAGTTTGATTCGGCGGCACCTGACCAACTTACTGAAGGAATTTATCCCCAAAAAATATAACCATAATAACTGATACTCGGATGTCACCCATCAAACTATAATCCAAGTCATAGCAATATCCAATGAATAATCCAAGCATAATATCATGATACCAAAATACTCTAAGGATAGCATAACACTACTATCATGATGAATCCGAAGCAATAATCCTACTACTCCAATAACAAGAATACAACATCCAGCTGAGATCCACATGTAACCATCATCTCCAAAAATAATACTCCAAGCAATAGAACATCAACTAGCATCATGAAAATATTCATACTAACCACTAATAATCCAAGGGTAGCATGATATCCAAAGTAACTACAACATAACTCCTAGTAATCCAAACAATAGCATGGCAACAACAAGATCAAAATAATACTCCGAGAAAATGCCATGCACAGAGTCATGTAGCTAAAGCAATATTTTAAACAAGTTCAAAATGAAATAAACCATATCACTGCATTGCAATCATGCAAATGGAGGGTGTGGCTTGCTTGGGGAGGAAGAAATCACCGGAAGAAAGTGCGAGAAGCTCGCGGAAAGAATCGCCAGAAATCGTTCTCTCTCGGAGGGGACTGGTTAAGGGCAGGGGCAAAATGGTCATTTTTAGTATGCCAAAACATAATGAAAGTGACACCAACAGAAAGGGATCGATGAAACGAAGAAGTGAGCATTGCTTTCACCTTATTTGGAGTCACGGTTAAAAAGTTGTGGATGTTTTTCTGCCAGGGACCTAGCTGTAATGAAAAGATTTTCAAACAGGGGCCTGAATAGAAAAAAGTGAAAGCGTAATCAGGGAAAATACAATTTCACCTTATCCATATGAACAGTGGCGGGGTCGGACGCGCGCGGGTCCCATGGGTGGGGCCCGTCACTTATCCATGCTGGCCTGCGGGGTCAACGCGCTGTGCGGCTGACCAGCGGGGCCCGCGGCCAGCTAGCAGGGCGGCTGGGTCGTCTCCTTCTTCTTCCCGACGGCGCCCGTGGAGGAGCTCGACACCAGCGGCTGTTTTGGCGCCACGGAGGGCCTCTGGCGACGCTCCGCCTACCAACGAGCTCAGCGCGGAGAGCCGTGTCGATCTGAGCCAGTGGCGCACGCCGGAGAGGAAGGGGTCGGGCAGGGCGAGGACTCCGGCAGAGTTGGCTTTGGGTGGGGTTGGGCATCGCAGTCAGGGGCTACCAGAGGAGGAGGGGAAGCGCTCGGGCAACTCTGGGGTGTGGATGGGGGCCTCTAGAGGTGGAAGAAGGAGGGGAGGAGCCCGGGGCTGCTCGAATTTGAGCGGAACCCAACGACGGCCATGGCGGCGATGAGGGGCACAGAGAGCTCCTCGAGCTTAACTAAGAGGATAGGCGAGGTCCAGGGAGAGAGGCAAGGCTGCTGGAGTGCTCGGACGAGGCCGGGGATGGCTTATATAGCCGCGGGACGAGGGGCCGAGCTAGCATCACCGCGGACGCGTGTCCGGCGCCGCGGACGCATGCCCGCGTGCATGAACTTGGTGGTAGACGACGTAAGAGGGGTATTGGGGGCTCTCACGGGGCAGAGGAGGCCAAGGAGGCGTAGGGAGGAAAACGACGGTGACGAATGGATCCAAAGCTCCACTATACGCCCGTGGGCGCGCGGCGGTTTGCCTCGGTGAGCAAGCGGACGGAGGGGGCAAGGGTTCAGGGCGACACAGTCGATCACGAGGAGGCCACTGGACATGCTGGTGAGTCAAGACGAGGAGGGAACGGACGAGCACAGCACCGGGGACGATCCAGAGGGTGTTTACTGCACGCCAGGGCGGTGGTCACCGTGCACACTGGTGCACACAGTGCCACAAACGATGCCAAATGATGTCTGGGGGTTAGTCCTTCCTGGGTAGCTTGTAACTATGGTGGTAACTTGGTGAAAACGGCTATGGTCAAAAAGAAATAACCCTCTGAAGTTTACTGCAGTAAACTTGGGTGAGCACTGGTGATCAACAGGAAGGGCTTTGGGAGCAATGGAGTTGTCTGCTAGGTTGAGGTAAAGAAGGACTTACATCCTGGTAAGTTTGAGGAGATTTGGATAAAGATTTAATGTAGTTGCTTCACAACTGCATTTTTGGTCCAGAAATGAAGATCAGCAAGATGCACTCACATGGAGTGTCAACTAGGGCTAAGATTGGGTAAATCTGGGTCATTTGGTCTTATGAAGATGCTGTAAAAAGCTCATGCCAAATGGACAAGCCAAAATGGCACTTGCTTCACAAACATCTCTGCTGACCAGAAACTTGGAATAATATTGGTGACCAAATGGATCAGTGAAATGATGCCAAATTGGGTGGAAAGATGTTTTATGGGTATAAGAATGATCTAGTAATTTATCAGGATTTTTGAAGCAATATAAAATATACTTGCTTCACAACCTGGAAATAATGCCAGAATCAAAGATTTGCTCTTGTGCTCAGATAGAAGATTGGATGGGGCTCCAAATGGGTGGGAGGGGTTTATATGATCACATTAAGGAGTGTGCAAAAGTTCAACTCATTTGGATACTCCTAGCTAGTACTTCCTTCACAAAGCCTTCTGTGTGACAAAAACTTTGAAAATTCACTGAGGAAGATTGGCTAGGAAAATAAATTTGAACTTGTGCATGGGGCAATTATTTGGACATATAAACATGCCCAAAAAGGTTGGGAGCCACTAGGAAAAATATAAATGACACTTCCTTCACAAAGTGCCATTCAGGGCAGAATAGAAAAGGGAATATTAGGGAATTATTTTTGAACTGGCCAAGGAATTGTTTGGGAATATTTGAGCTATATATGACCCAAAGAAATTATGAGAATTATGTGGGGATTTTTGGGTGGACAGAAATATAGGTTGCTTCACAACCTAGGGCAGATAGGGTTATTCCTTTAATGAAAAAGGAATTTTCCCTAGAAAAAGATTTTAGGGTTTGGTCAAGGAGTGAAGTAACATGATCTTTGTCAAGGTTTTGAGAATGATGAGCCACTTGGGAGGAGGAATGAGGATGATTTCCAGGTGGCAAGGCCACAGAACCACTCCAAAAAGAAAAACAAAGCAAAAACCAAATAAATCAGAAGAAAAAGAAAAGGGCCAAAATCCAGGCTATTACATCTTGGAGCCAGTGTTAGTGTTATGCCTCTCTCTTTATATCGTAGACTTGAACTAAATAAGTTGACACCTACTGAAATATCCTTGCAAATGGCCGATAAATCAACCGCTATACCTGTTGGTATTTGTGAGGACGTGCCTGTTGTTTTTGCAAACATTACTATCTTAACAGACTTTGTTATCCTTGACATTCCCGAGGACGATAGTATGTCTATTATCCTTGGTTGACCCTTTTTGAATACTGCAAGGGCTATTATTGATTGCAACAAAGGCAATGTCACTTTTCATGTTAATGGTAATGAGCATACGATACATTTTCCCAGGAAACAACCTCAAGTTCATAGTATCAATTCTATTGGAAAAAGTCCATCAATTATTATTGGAGGGTTTGAATTTCGTCTTCCTACTGTCAAGAAGAAGTTTGATATTCTTATTATTGGGGATGTACATATCCTCGTTGAGGTAACCTAGTGTCATTTTGAAATTTCTACGGTTTCATGCAATTCGGAATAAGTTTGTTAACAAGACTTGATCACCCTTGTTAGTGGATTCCTTTTGATGAGCATGAGATGGATGAAGTTAGAAAGCACAACTCTTTGTATCCTCCTTTTACTTTCTGGTATTTAGAATAAATAAAGTAAAATTAGTATTTTCTGTCTGTTTTCTGAATTATCCATGCAATAAAAAATACCCCGAAAATAAAAGTTCTCCAAATGCCCTGCAAATTAAATATGTTTTTTTGGAATATTTTAGAATATCTGGCACTGAGAACACACCAGAGGGAGCCAGCACCTGGCCACGAGGGTCCAGGGCACGCCCCCTGCCTCGTGGGCCCCTGGTGGCCCCCTCCACTGATTCCTGCACCCACACACTTCTTCTTCCTCCCAAAAAATTATCAACCAGCTCAAGCACGAGTTCTAGCTCATGTTGCTGCAATTTTCGATCTCCTTGCTCAAAGCTCCATTCACAAAACTGCTTTGGGGGATTGTTCTTTGAGAAAGAAATATGTCTAGGGAAATGTACCAAGGTGGTTCTTCAAGGAAGCAAGGACCCAGGCTCGCAATATGTGAGCAGGACGATGAACCGCCAAGGGAAGCTTACGTGTGGCCTTGTGAATGGACGTCAGAGGAGTTTTTGGTCAAAGCAGGCATCAAGGATGAATTCGATGCATATGTGCATAATGCTGATCTTGAGGACTTCATGCAAGATAAGTGCCCCCAATACTACCATTTAACTGATTCCTTTGTGAGAAGGTTTAAATTTTCATCTTCGTGCAATTCTCACAATGTCCTGTTAGATCTTTATGACAACTCTTATACCATGGACTTAGAAGATTTTACTACTGCTTGTAAACTCCCGCAATGGGGTAGTGCTAGTGAACCTCGCAAATCTGAATTTAAAGATTTTCTTGCTAGTATCATTGTGGGGGAATCCAGAGAAACAACACAAGCTACCATAGGGAGCATCCATTTTCCTGCTATACATTATTTTGCTCTCTTTATAGGTAGATGCATAAATGGTAAGGACGAAGCCTGTCACATGTGTGTTCCCGATCTTAGTGTTCTCGGGAGTGCGGTGTTAGGAGATAAACAATATAACCTGGGGGGGCATCGTTGCATGTAGGTTGCATAATAATGGTTTACTTGGAAACCTGTTTGGTGGGATTTATGCAACCCGCATAGCTAATTTCCTTGAGATACCCATACATGAAAATGATGTGGAGTTGCTTCCTGCTTATCCAGATTATAATGCCATGGTTAGCCATCAGTTTCTTTAGAGGAATGAACAGTTCCTCCAATACCGACTAATTTTTGACAGATGTTGCACTGTCCATATTTCTCTCCCTGCTCCTGGTTTCTTTGACTTCTAGGCAAAAAGGAGATACTTTATAACCAGAGAGGAAGCAAACCAGTACGAGAGAAGGACGCAGGCAGCTTGCCTCCAAGCTGCAGCTCATGAGGCAATATTGGCTGCATCTCGGTACAACCCCAGCTACAACTCTGATCCATGGGCATAGACCAACTTAGGCCAAAATCCTAAGCTTGGGGGAGTACGTATTTCTCACCCACATTACATTCATGTTCACACACTCATTATAGTTGTCGGTGCTCATACTTTTTCATTGTGCTTTCCATGCTAGTTTATTTTCTTTTTCTTGCTTTCTTCTTGTGTGTTTGAATAACCTTAAGAAAAACAAAAAAATAGTTATAGCTTTTAGCTAGGCTTCTTTTCATGCTTGTAGTATAATAATTAAAAAAGAAAACTCAAAAAGATTTCTCGTTTTTCTTTTGCTTGTTGGGAGTTTTCCCGTGTAAATAGTTTTATTTCTATTTCTTTTCTTTGGGGGTCGAAAGAAGAAGACCATGATGAAAATGTTGAGTGGCTATTTTATGCATTATTGATTGATTTAACCAAGAGCCCATATTACTTTGTCTTCTCCCTTGAATTGAATGCTTGCAGATTCCAGCTTAGTCCAATGCACATGCACTATTATTATTACCCACACCGTTTGGTCGTGCAAGTGAAAGGCAATAATGACGACATATGATGGACTGATTGATATGAGAGAAGCTGGTATGAACTCGACCTATCTTGTTTTTGTAAATGTGATTAGTTCATCGTTCCTGATTCAGCCTATTATGAATAAACATGTTTGCAATTACAATTAGAGATTATAGTTGTTTATGCCATGCTTAATTAGCTAGGAGTTTATAATGCTTTACCTTGCATGCCAACATGCTATTAAAATGGTTGTGATGTTGTATGATAGGGTGGTATCCTCCTTTGAATGATTCGAGTGACTCGACTTGGCACATGTTCACGCATGTAGGTGAAACAAAATCAACATAGCCTCCACGATATTTATGTTCATGGTGGATTATATCCTACTCACGCTTGCACTCAGTGTCTATTAATTTTAATGCATGTTCATGACTGTTGTCGCTCTCTAGTTGGCCGCTTCTTAGTCTTTTTCTATCATTCACTTGTACTAACCGGGAATAATGCTTGTGCATCCAAACTCCTTAAACCCCAAAATTATTCCTTATGAGTCCACCATACCTTCCTATATGCGGTATCTACCTGCCGTTCCAAGTAAATTTGTATATGTCAAACTCCAAACCTTCAAATGAAATTCTGTTTTATATGCTCGAACATCTCATGTATCAACTAGGGTTGTCTATATCTTCCATGTTAGGCGGGTTATTCTCAAGAGGAGTGGACTCCGCTCCTCATTCACGAGAAAACGGCTGGTCATCGAGATGCCCAGTCCCATGCTCAAATCAAATGAAAATAATTGCAAACAAAACTCCCCCAGGATTGTTGTTAGTTGGAGGCACCTATTGTTTCGGGCAAGCCATGGATTGATGATTATTGGTGGTGGGGGAGTATAAACTTTACCATTCTGTTTGGGAACCGCCTATAATGTGTGTAGCATGGAAGATATAGAGATCTCTTGGTTGTTATGTTGACAATGAAAGTATACCGCCCAAAATATTATTTATCTTTATTTCAAAATCGAGCTCTGGCACCTCTACAAATCTCTGCTTCCCTCTGCGAAGGGCCTATCTATTTACTTTTATGTTGAGTCATCACCCTCTTATTAAAAAGCACACGCTGGAGAGCACCGTTGTCATTTGCATGCATTACTATTAGGTTATATTGGGTATGACTATGACTGGATCTCTTTTACCATGAATTACAATGTTTAGTCAGTCCTTGATCTTTAAAGGTGCTCTACATTTATGTTTTGCGGTCTCAGAAAGGGCTAGCGAGATTCCATCTTGTTATATCATACTAAATCATCGATGGCGCGCGTTGCTGCGCCCGTCTATTTTGGCTCGTAGTTGTTAAGGATATAATGTCGTATGTATACATTTGCTTGCATTGTTTTGAAATATGATGCTTTCCTATAGCTTGTACTTCCCTTTTTTTCAAAATAAGGCTATGCAATCATCTTCACATGGGGCAACATTACAACTTCCATGTTAACATAAGCTTGCATATAAATATGGCAGTGCCATAAGCCAATCTATCCACAGTAAAAAAAATGGATGGCTGTCTACAGTTTGGTTCAAGCATACAAGTTCGTTTGCAGTTGGATACGAACATGGAATTAAACATAATATAAAATTGCAATGCATAACGGTTGAAGAAGGCACCACGAAAAATTTTGGAAAATTTTGAACTTTTCTACCTTTTCAAATCGTGATACTGTTCAGCGGGCTCATCTGAGCCCGGGCTCTGGGTTGAATTATCCGTATGACAGTATATTATACATGGAAATAGATCGTATGGCAGAATATAGCGAACTGGAGAAAATGCAAACCTCAAATAGGCACCAGAAACACTGCACAAAAATGTCTATAATTATGGATACATCTGATAGGGCAGAGGACAGGATAAGTCTAATCATATCCTATATATATCTAAGAAAATCAAGAATCTTTTCATTGGGGCTTAAAAACTGCTTTACCATTTTTACTTGGAATAGGAGGAAAACTTAACCAAGCAAGAAAAGGCAACAAAAACACAAATCATTATTCTCTATTCTCTGCATACATTATATTTCTGCAGTAAATGCATCTTGTGATTCATAATTGTTTCACCCTGTAGGGGCTGAAGCTCTACCTAAGGCGACTGCCATACATGGATAAACGCAGCTTCTCGACCAAGGAACTGACTTAATGAAATCACCTTCCTCATGGTGATGCTGAGAAAGGGGATAACCTCTTGTATTACCTTGCTGAGAATAGTCAACTTCCTAACTAATCCACCTTAATCCTGACATTAATCTACACGACATTAACTTGAGTTCTGACGGTATGGAGTCACAGTGATTGCATGACTTGAGGCATAGGGAAGCAGGCTGGGGTGAAGGTGTGGTGAGCAGAGGACAGGAAGATACACAATCTGATGTCTTATAGGTGAATTCCTCCACTCGTTACATGTTACAGAACGTCAGTGAGTGTAGGCCGTCCCTTTCTGATCAACTACATAATAAATACTGCTCGCACAAGTGATTTCATCTACAGTATATTGCCTGAATTATTTGAAATGAAGTAATGATTTTTTTCCTAATCCTATATTGACCGGGAGCATCAATCTGAACCATCAAGGAACACGCACATCTCCAGAAATAGTAGCAGTAGCTACTGTGCAAAGTTCACTCCAATGGTAAGATACCATAAAAGCTTGTACATCCCAATAGCCAAAGAACGTAAGCAACAAAAAGTGGCATCATATGTCAAACAGCTCACGATGGGCATAAATTTGTAGTCCCTCCATCTCAAAATAAGTGAATCAACTTTATACTAAATTTAGTACAAAGTTAGTCACTTATTTTGGGACGGAGGGAGTACATTATATGTCCCTTTTATTGACTCATTATCTCTGACTTGCAACTAATTGGAGGCAATAGTGGTCACCAAAAGTAGAATATATTGTAATGCTCTAGAAATAGGATTAATTGTTGGGAGTTCTTACCTGATGGATTCCTTGTGGAGAGCTGAAAATAGGCGATGGTGGAACCAATGAAGCTCCGCACTGTCCATGTACGTTAATGATACTCCATGAGCCGGTGTGTAACTTCCACCAAGAAGCGATTTGTGCCTGTCTGCTCAAGCGATTTAAACAATTGAATCCAAAGGGGAGTTGTTCCAGACAGGTCAGTGAGCTAGCCCCAGATAGCGAAGCGAAGGATAGCTATTGAACACCTTGAGAAATCTACATTCAGTATTCAACAGGGGAGAGACGTTGCAGACGAGAGTGTCTGCAGGTAAACCTAGAGAACCTGTATATTTTGTGAGAACAAAGAACAATATGATTAAAATGAAATTCTAAAATTGGATTGGATGAAGAATCAAGGTAAGAGGAGATGTACAGATGAACCATCATCCATGGCTGTAGGAGAATGGTTTTCAGAAGTGAGGGGAGTGGGGAAGGCGCAGCGACAGGTGGAGATTATATGAGCATGCGTGAATTAAAGTAAAAAACATGAATCGACATTCGTAACTGACCTGCAATAATCTTCAGTTCGGCTGGTTAATTGATCGCCATTAATCAGTCTTGATTAAAACCTCAATCAATCGATGGCGAGTGAATTTCAATCGACAGCTGTTATTCGCCGCTGGGGAACGCCCCGTGGCGTCATCGGTCCGGAAGCCGTCCGGTCGCCCGGCGAGGAGCGCCATGTCGATGAGACCAGAAGCGTGGTGGCCATGAGAGGCCGTCAATCTCCTTCACTCGTGCCCAGCGTCCGCCGGTAGGCGACGGTTGCTTTCGTGCGAACCAAAGGACTATCGCGTAGAATCGGCTGTGTCGAAGCCCATTAGGCCCAATTTTACAATAGGCTTTTGAAATTGTCACCGGAGCAGCGGCCCATCACGGACAGCGCTCAGCCGTAGCGAACGAAGCGTGACATCGGATTCCGAGGTATCCGACGTTTGAGAAGGACCAAAACCGAGGATCCGACGGGTACAAACGCGAATAGCCTGAGATGGCTGGAAAACTGCGCAATTATAATGTCTTTAAATTATGATTGTTTTGAGAAAGTGTTGTCATCCGAGTTTTATTATTATTGCTCGCTAGTTGATTATGCCATTGATATGAGTAAACATGAGACTAAGTGTTATTGTGAATATGGTTAGTTCATAATCTTTGCTAAAAACTTGAATGCAGGCTTTACATATTTGCAAAAACAAGAGCAAACAGAGTTTGTAAAAGTTTTTCTTTATCACTTTCAGTTTATCAACTGAATTTCTTGAGGACAAGCAAAGGCTTAAGCTTGGGGAAGTTGATACGTCTCCATTGTATCTACTTTTCCAAACACTTTTGCCTTTGTTTTAGACTCTAACTTGCATGATTTGAATGGAACTAACCGGACTGACGTTGTTTTCAGCAGAACTGCCATGGTGTTATTTTTGTGCTGAAATAAAAGTTCTCGGAATGACCTGAAAATCTACAGAACAACGTTTTGGAATTAATAAAAAATACTGGCGAAACAATAAAGAACAGGGGCCCACACCATGTCCATGAGGGTGCGGGTGCCCCCCCTCTAGGGCGCGCCCCTTGCCTCGTGGGCCCCCTAGAGCTTCACCGACCTCAACTCTAACTCCATATATTCACGTTCGGGGATTAAAAATAGGAGAGAAGGATTCATCGCGTTTTACGATATGGAGCCGCCGCCAAGCCCTAAACTCTCTCGGGAAGGCTTATCTGGAGTCCATTCGAGGCTCCGGAGAGGGGAATCCGTCGCCGTCATCATCATCAACCATCCTCCATCACCAATTTCATGATGCTCACCTCCGTGCGTGAGTAATTCCATCGTAGGCTTGCTGGACGGTGATGGGTTGGATAAAATTTACCATGTAATCAAGTTAGTTTTGTTACGGTTTGATCCCTAGTATTCACTATGTTCTGAGATTGATGTTGCTATGACTTTGCTATGCTTAATGCTTGTCACTAGGGCCCGAGTGCCATGATTTCAGATCTGAACCTATTATGTTTTCATGAATATATGTGCGTTCTTGATCCTATCTTGCAAGTCTATAGTCACCTATTATGTGTTATGATCCGTTAACCCTGAAGTGACAATGATCGGGATACTTACCGGTGATGACCGTAGTTTGAGGAGTTCATGTATTCACTAAGTGTTAATGCTTTGGTCCGGTACTATATTAAAAGGAGGCATTAATATCCCTTAGTTTCCAATAGGACCCCGCTGCCACAGGAGGGTAGGACAAAAGATGTCATTTAAGTTCTTTTCCATAAGCACATATGACTATATTCGTAATACATGCCTACATTACATTGATGAACTGGAGCTAGTTCTGTGCCACCCTATGTTATAACTATTACATGAGGAATCGCATCCGACATAATTATCCATCACTGATCCGATGCCTACGAGCTTTTCACATATTGAACTTTGCTTAGTTACTTTACCGTTGCCACTATTACATGAGGCCGGTAAAAACGAGGCACACTGGGTTCAGCGTCATCGTCACTACAGCTGTGCGCGCGCGAGAAGTCTACATATCGAGGGGGCTACTGAGCGAGGCATAGAGACACAATGTTTGAGAGAGAAACCAATTGACAGATTACAATCAGATCGAGTTGTCACCCTTCTGCTGTCATTGTTGGGGTGGAGGGAGGGGGAGGGAGAGAAAGACGTATCGAGAGTGTGCACAGTAGGCACAGAGGCACAACTAGCGAGTGTGTGTGTATGTGTGTGTGTTTGAAAGAGGAGTAGATAGATTACTATCAAGATCGAGGTGCCACCCTACTCCTTTGGTGTCGGGTAGTGTGTGTGTGTGTGTTTGAGAGAGAAGCCAGTTGATAGATTAGTATCAAGATCG